>NC_056732.1:1236590795-1236633295 GCF_019279795.1 Protopterus annectens | reverse complement strand
ATTTTTTTAGAGATACCTATAGAAATGAGCTTTGCAATACAAGTGTATGATCAGGTCATAGTAGCCAGTCTACCCAGACAGCATGCCTTTAAAAAATTGACAAAGCTTAAGTAGTGTAAAAAAATCCACACGGACATAGTGAAAATATTGACATTTAGACTTGAACCCCAAACCCTGTAGTAGGAGGTTTATTCACTCTGTACGCTGCTGCTCAACTGCCGGTACTGATTTTTGTATCTGGTATGCAGTAACCTGCTGTTGTGACCAGGAGCAGACTTCGGTTTGTACTCTTGAAAGAGTATTTTCCATGCCACTATATCCTGGTCAATATACCATAGATAAAACTACGGAATGTATGATGACAGAAAGGGAAGGTATTTTTACAGAAATAAGCAGCTTTTGATTGCGTTACATTGTCCTACCATTAGGTCTTTACCCAGTAAGCCAGATATTGGTAAAATTTAGCTGTAAAATATTTTTGGTAGTCACATGTTATACACACGTACCAGTTAATGAATGTTGTCCCAAATACATTAGTGATGTAATCAGACATGAATAGATTTTCTTTGACTTGTTAAGTCTTACTAAGCTTTTGACCTTTGCAGACTAGACTTGAGTTAGTTGTGCTTATACTAAGTGGTTGAAATTTGATGGCAGCAGGGAATTTGCTGTATCTGTCCAGTAGGTGGCATTGTTTTCAGCAGGTTTTCCAAGGTTGAAGTGGTTCTTAATGAAAATCTTTATGGCATAATAAAAAGTTGTTGTTGTTTTGCTTTTGGAATTAATCGCCATGTAATATGAGAGAAGCAGTAATGGTAGGATATAATTTCTGGGTTTATTCCAGTAGTTCTGGCTGTCCAAGAGCTAGTGATTATGCTTTTTCTCAAATATTCAAGTGAGTGTCTGCTTCAGAGATTGAACTGAGAAGGAAGAATATCTGGAAAAAAATTTGGAAGATTTGGAAGGTAGTTGATTGCAAGATTTGGCTTTGAAAAGGACCAAATAACATTTGATCTGATTTTGCAGTGTTGGATCAGTGTAGCTGGCACAATTTTGCCTAGGAGAACCCAGAGAGTGACAGTATCATATTTAGGGTTGCCACCTTTTCAAATGGCCAAAGTGGGACATTTTCGGTACAAACATCAGATTTTACAGGCCGGTACATACCCACGGTCAGTACAAAAGAACTTAACTTTTTTGCCTAAATAAAAACTTATTCTTGTAGCATTTTAGTTGCTTATTCTGTTTCTTATAACATTTAGGTATTTTAGATACAAAATAACTGTTTTATGCAACTATTACATAAAATATAGGAAATAATTTTGTCCTAAAATCTCAGGACATTTGCCATTTTTTAAATTTTTTGTCAGGACACAACTGCCCAAAGAGGGACTGTCCCTCGCAAAGTGGGACAGGTGGTAACCCTTATCATATTCTGCAAAAGCTTATAAATGCTCTGCAGTGATAGTTAAATTTTGCTAAAAAAAATGAACTTTTTTTCAAGGAAATTGTTAATGGTTATACATATTGGACAAGAAATAATCAGTGATGACAACTTTAAAGTGGCTGTCCGTTTAGATGCTTTTTTGACAAAATCTATTTTGCATGTTTACTTGAAATTGCCATGATTACCAAACTAGCTCCCAAAATACTTGTACTTTTTGGAATGAAGGAAATGCCCTGTTATTCAGAAAGAACCCTTGTGCACAAGGTAAGGGCTGCGGTAAAAGGGGCCTATTCTATTTCCATGATGCAGTATTTTCTGATTCAGAGACATATTAGCCACAATTAGGAAATACCTCATTATCAGCTAATCTGTATGTCTGTAGATTGCTGTTAACTACTGCAAATGCAGATGAGCACTTTCCTGTGGAAATTAACACTGGCGGCCCATGCATCGCATTGGCCCTGGCACACCTCTATTCACTTCCCCCCCCACACACACACACACCTCTTACCTGTGTCTTGAGTTATTACAACAACCCCAATGTCTGTTCTTTACTATTTCTCCCTGCTCTCCTAAATCCCAATCAGTCCAGTCAGTAAATATACCCAGGCATTAGATTTTCATTCTCATTACTGTTTGTAGACTTCAAATTGATGCTAGAGCTGTTGCTCCATTAACTTTTTAAGTGAGTCCTGGTAATAATTTAAGTAATGCCCCTGATGTTATTTAGTGTTCCTCCTGGCTTTGTATTGAAATCTTTGCCCTCTATCCCTCATGACTCGAATACTGTTGCAAGCGATTCAAAGATGGCTGCCATTCTGTAAACACTGCTGAACTGCAGCTCTCCATTTAACCTGAGAAATTCAAAACCCTGAGTTGATACCACGAGGTTTTTAACATCAAATCTTCGAGAAATAATTTTATCTACACTTATCCTATATTAAGGAGAAAAAATGGAAAAAAAGGAATATTTTTTACTGGATTGCAATAGATTAGCTGGCTCTGCAGAGAGAAGTAAACAAAGGGACCGTGTGCTTTCTATACTGTAAGGATTTGTGTACTAACAGGATGTCTAAAGAAGTAAAAAGTATGGAAACAATTACGACTAAAACCATACTTTCGGAATTACAATCACCTGAAAAAGATGGGATTTCCAAAAGACAAAAAATTACCAAAATGCAGGAACAACAGAAAACAGGGATTAAAGCTAAACCTGATCAGCCCTTAAATATGGAAGACATCAAAAGTGCTCTGCTGCCTATTCAAGAAGCACTGAAAGAACTGACTTCTCAAATACAGTCATTTGGAAATACATGTACTCAGTTGCTGGAAAGACTGGATAAGACAGAAGCTAGAATTTCGGAAAGTGAGGACAAAATAACTTTACTGGAAAAAAAAAACAAATGTACATGATCTGGATATACAGGCTATGCAAAACAAGCTTACAGACTTGGAAGCAAGATCCAGAAGAAACAATGTTATCATCAGAGGGATTCCAGAATCTATCCAGTATAATGAGCTAATTCCAACCATACTACAAACATTTGCAGTGCTGTTAAATAACTCTGAGGGGATGAAACAGATGGTTATTGAAAGAGCACACAGATCTTTAAGACAGGTACAAGCATCTAACTTTCCGAGACCTGTATATGCTAAAATACTCAACTATCAAGATGTAAGTAAAATACTTATTACTACAAAACAAGCTGGTGGTTATGTTATGTGGGAAAATAATAAAATATCTTTGTCACAAGATTTGCCTATGCAGGTCAGACAGGCAAGACAGGCTTTGTCTCCATACTGCAAATTCCTCATTAATAAACAAATTAAGTTTCAAATGAAATACCCTAATGTGCTTATTTTTACAATGGATGGAATCAAACATTCTGTTTCTACCAAAATTGAGGCTAAAACTGTGTTTCTTAAAGTTTTCAAGGCTTTACCTGCATCAGAGACTTGAACTGAACCTTCGTTGAGACTGGCAGGCTGCTGAAATGGGATCCATCATCTACTGTGTCTCCAGGCCTGTGTAATCCTTTGTTTTCATGTGAAAAACTGCAGGCCCCTTTCAGAGTAATAAAACTGTTTTCCTTATCTGGATTACCTGTGCTCATTTTCCGATGTTTTATGGCTTAAACGAACTGTTTTCATCGAGGAGGAAGACAGGAAATGCCTAAAATGCTGTCGAGGGTGTCGAATTCGATGTGACACTTCCGGGTGTCCGTCTGTTAAACCGGTCCCCCATTGCGAATATTTCATAGTGTTTCCTGTCTTGGGAAACCAAAGGGAACTGTTTAAACACTATTTTTGCTTATTTAACAGTGAAAAAACATAATGTTTGGTAAATTAAACACATAGGCACACTTGTTATGCTTTCCTAATAACTGTTACTTAAAATCTTGTAATTATAGTAGTTACAGATGGTGCAGGTATATTATTATGTTAGTACAATGTTGTCATTATAGTTATTAATTAATGTACTGTGTATAGATGGTACTATATTTTACTTTAGTTAGTTAGTAGTATGTTTTATTATTAAACTAGGTTAAAGTGAACTTATAAGCAAGGATATTACCAAGTAGTTTTTTATTTATTTAAGGGTATGGTATTATTATTATTTTTTTTTCTCTCACACGGACTATGTATAGATAGCTAATCGCAGTATAGGAAAAAGAAAAAAAAAATTCCCTTTTTCGTAATATATTTTATATGTACGGTCTTTATTATATGTGCAGTTTGAATTGTTTAAATAATAGGTAACCATAGAGTTGTAGTTCATGGCAGTGTTCGTTAGATAATGCTTAGATTAGGCTTTGTCGTAAGTAAGTTAGAGTTTATAGGTCTTAACTTTGGAACACATTTTAAACTAGATAATGTAGTGTTTTATATTTGTTTTTTTTCTGTATACCTTAGGTATTACATGTTATATAAGATCTATATATATGTCCTGGTCCGGGGTTAGAGTGGGTATGCACTGGGGTAGGACAGGATATAAGAATTGCTTCCAGTATATGTATGACTTTGAAGTTATTGTATCTGTTTACCTATGTTTTCTCTCCAAACCTTTTACTGTATAGCCAACCTTTGAAATGTGGGAATTAGATTCATGGAATGTTAAAGGGCTCCAGAACTTGAGGAAGAGGAAACTATTGTTTCATGTATTGTTGCAGGCTAAAGCGTGTTTTATTTTACTGCAAGAAACTCATTTAATGAATGATCAATGGGCAGATATTAAAAAAAAGAAATGGATCAGAGAGGTAGTAACATCGGAAGGTGAGTCAAATAGTGCGGGGGTAGCTATAATTATTAAAGATCAATATAAAGAGGAGATTTTGGACTCTAATTCAGATAAAGATGGGAGATGGTGTTATGTCACCCTCTCGTCTATTTGATAAACCTATAGTACTTTTTAATATCTATGCGCCATGTAATAACCAACAAATATTTATAACATCATTATATTCTATTTTAACGCAATTCGATAGACACTATGTAATTATGGGAGGTGACTGGAATGCTTACCAAAATCCGAAGTTGGATAGATCTTATCCACAAAGAGCATTTAATAAGCATGCGGTATTAGCACTGAATGATATAAAAGAAGATTTTCAACTATATGACCCTTTTCACTATTTAAATAATGATAATAGTACTAATAATTTTACATTTTATTCTCCATGGCACAAAATGTGGTCCAGAATAGATTTTTTCTGATTTCAAGATCATTAATTAACCTAGACCCTAAAGTTGTTACGCATGCCAGATACCTATCAGATCATTCAAAAAATTTGCTGAGTTTCGCTAAAGAAGTAAAAGATATCTTACGACAAAGAGGGTATAATTGGTCTCTGAATCCAAACTTGCTAAATAAGGATGACATATTACAAGAAATTTCAAATTACCTTAAAGATTTACTGGTTGGTTTAAATAAACATCAGAATGCCCCAGATATTGAATGGGCTGCAGTTAAAGCACAAATAAGAGGGGTCCTTTTGCAAAAAGCCTCTTATTATAAAAAAATATTAAATAAAGACATTCAAAACTTGGAATCCAAAATTAAACTACTCGATCAAGAGCTAATGTTAAACTTTAATGAGCAAACAGAGAAAAGAGTTGCTTAAATGTCAAAAGGATCTCTTCTTAATTCAAAACTCTAGAGTAACATTTCAAGATTACAAGACTCTAGTTAAGTATGCTAATCATGCTCAAATGCCATCGAGAGTGCTGACTAGGATCATTAGTCAATCAAAAACAACTGGGCAAATTTTAGAAATACAACTTAATAATAAGGTATATCGTAAAACTGCAGATATTATTGATATCGTTGAGAAAATATGTACTAATATTTATGAGGGGCAGAAGGTTATATCCTCTAATACAGTTTATGAACAATTTTTACACCTGATTAAGTTTCCAAAAGTAGGAGAGGATATTCAAAATGATTTGGTTAAACCGATATCAGAAGAAGAAATAATATATATAATTGAGCATATGAAACCAAAGAAATCACCAGGTCCTGATGGGTTGACAGTGGAGTTTTACAAGAAGTTTGCAGAGTCTATCGGTAAGATACTTTTAGTTGTGTTTAACTATATAATTAGGAAAAAAATTCATGATCCTCATCTTAATGCTTCCAAAACTATTCTTATACATAAAGCTAACTCGGATCCCCAGAACCCAGATAATTATAGACCGATATCATTAATTAACGTAGACATGAAAATTTTAACCACAATTATAGCATTTAGATTGAAGCAAATCATGATTCATATAATATCTAAAGAACAGGCTGGATTTATGACAGGTAGACAAACAAGTGATAATACACTTTCATTACATACTATGATAGCGCATGATAAGCAAAATAATCTGAATATATATGCTCTTATATTAGATGCACAGAAGGCTTTTGATAGGGTAGACACAAATTTTCTGTTTCATCTCTTACCTTATTTTAATATATCCCCTGAATTTGTTCAAATCTTACAAATTTTATATAGTAATCCTTATACTACACTGTATATTAACAGAAGTTTTTCCAAAAGAATACAGATTAGGTCGGGAACGAGACAGGGTTGTCCTTTGTCCCCTTTACTATTTAATATTTATCTTGAACCCTTGTTCTTATATATTAAGCAGAAGGTTTATCATAATGTCCCAATAATGTATGGAACTAAGATATCAATGGCAGCTTTTGCTGATGATCTGAATATTTATTGTGCATCTCCAATATCAGACACTGAGAAGATATGGAAAGTAGTTAATGATTTTTCAGAGGTTTCTAACTATAAAATTAATTTGGGGAAACCTATATATTCCCTTTAAAGACACCTAAACTTTTCTCGTTATTACCTTTAGTGGGGCAGGTAACATTCAAAGATAATATTAAATACCTAGGTGTTGTGTTTTCCACAGATAATAAAGATTTTTATAATAATAATATTAAAATAGTATGGGAACAAATAGTTTCTGATTTTGTGAGATGGGAAAATTTGCACTTGCCACTATTAGCAAAAGTTTCTATTATAAAAATGAATGTACTGCCACGGTTACTGTATATTTTTCGGTCAGCCCATTTATCCCTCTCAAGAACATTTTTTAAACAAATTCATAAAGATTTGGCTAAATTTATTTGGGAACCAAAGAAAACTATGGTATCCTATGACAAATTAATGACCCCAAAAAGTAAAGGAGGTCTGGAGTTGCCTAATTTTGAAATGTATTATCTGATTGTGAATTCTAATAGGATTTTAGGAATGGCCAATCATGAGATAACTAGTACTAAGTGGACACCAACTTGGCTAACCCTCAACTATGAATATATTTTAAAGTTGAACATTAATCCTAAAGCAATGCCCTTTTTGGGTAAAGATATTCTGAAGGTATATGGGATTGTGGAACACATTAAAACTGAAATATTATCTTTACAGAGTCTATTTCAATCATTGGATTTACTTCAAGATATGATGGTCTTTCAGCCCTTTCACAGGAACCCAAATGTAAAGCTGAACAACCAATTAATTGATCAAAAGAAGTTTCCATTAATTGTTAATTTAACTATGATAGATATATATAAACATCTGGATCGATCGCCCAACCAAATAAGACAAGAATTTAATTTACCTAAAAATTACCTGATTCTTCTTAGACAGATTAGAGAATTTACTATAAGTTACCTCCAAAACTTTAAACTGGATGAAGAGACTATAAATAAATGCTCTGAGCTGTGGCAAGCTCTCCAACAGGATATTAAATGTATAACAGCAACGAATAAATTAATTAAAGAACTTAAATTTCAAGGTAAAGTTTTGTTATCAAATTATTGGGAAGAGAAAATATTATTGACAGATAAAAGTAATATGTTAAAGGCAATTGAATTGACTATTAAAGCTACTTCTCTTCAAAAACTGTTATACCCAGCTGATGATTTGGAATAATGCATATTATACATGCCTTGTCCTGCATAAATTTAATTCTAAAAACTCTGCAACATGTCCATACTGCAAAACTCAACCGGCTGATGATCTTCATATGTTCTGGAGCTGTAAGTATATATACAAACTGTGGAATTCCCTTAAAATTCAACTTCAGAAAGTGGGCTACCAAAGTACAACACTGTCTTGGAAATTTATGATTTTGCATGTTCCCCCGAAGGAACTTACCAGATCACAGAATATAGTTCATATTAATATTTTCTTACTAATGAAGCTTTATATAGCTTCAGATTGGCTAGACACAACTAAAACATCATGGCAAAACTTCAGAGTGTTGGCGACAAAACATATACTAGCTCATAAACTACTTTTAAATTCACATAGTAAGGGTATCAATAATCTGAAAATTTGGGAACAGATATTTAATATTATATTAGCATAAAACATTTGAATTGAAGATGGTAATCATCATTGCTATACTTGGAGAGAAATGTCTAATCAAACTGTTCAATATTGGAAACTTACTAATTATTCTTATGTTTTTCTTATATTTCTAATGTCTTATATGGAAGAATTCTTGTAAATATTGTATATTGTTTGGTGTGATTGTTACAGTGTAAGTTAGTAGTTTGTATTTTATAATTTTGTATGAAAAGTATATAACAATAAAAGTTTATTATGGAAAAAAAAATACCGTTGCAAGCATTTGATTATTCCAGACATTAGACCTTAGTAATTCACAGTATGTAAAAACTGATTACATTAACAGATAGCTGACCTAGTTGGTTTATGCTCTTGCTGTCTGTGTAGAGGATGCAAGGTTCAAAAGCATTCCCACTTTCACTTTACATGTTTTATTAATACACTTAAGCAGTATTTTGCAGTTATCCCTTGTGTTTGTTGGTGGCACAGAAGACTGATATCGCTTGTCTGAGATCAGAAAGTTCGAATCTTTTTAGTGCCTTTACAACATGTTGCAAAGAGTATCCATGGTGTTTAGCACCTCCCCCTTACCCCGAATCAAGTCTTATATAAATGCTGTTAAGGAATGATGTACAAAGAGTTATTCCTATTGGCTATTGTCTCCACCACCCCCCGATGTTGAATTTGCTCGCTAGTTTAGAGAAGTGTGCAGGTATGATAACCCCCATTCGTCTGACACACATCGCACACAGATAACCTACCCCATCACTGATCCTCTTCTGCAACTTCCCAGGCAGACACACACTCATTCATGCGCCCCTTTCAACTAAACCTCCCGACACTTGCCTCTAGTTTACCTCTTCTACATCTTCCTGTAACCTTTCTGAATTCAGCCCAATGTATTCCCTGCCTAATGTTGTTTGTTTTTTGTAAAAATATTGTCACTTCTCTTATCCCCTCCTAATACAGTAATGGTATTTTATCATTTAGGTCAGTGGAAGTGCCTGGATAACCAATATATGCAGGATAGAGACCTTTTGACTTCTTGCTAGTAATTTTTTAGTTGTAAAAGAATGTTCGTTTATGATGGCCAGTCGTGACATTGCTTTAGCTGAATGTTTGCACTTCTGCTAAAGTTGTATGCATAATGAGAGAGCTTGTATTTTTTAAGCAGGTCATAACATGGGATCGTTAACTTATCGTTGGTTGGAAACCTAAGAGTTTTATTCTGAGATGGACACACAGACACTTTCTTCCACTGTTGTAAAATGTGACAAACAAAAGAATAAGTGCGCTATGCTAAAGTTACAGTGTTTTTACTCCAGCAGTGTCCTACTACTTCATTTTTGGATTCACTGTTGTAAAATGTGCTTCTTTCAGATGAAATGGAGTAGAGTATCAGATAATGCCTGTAATAACTGCAACTCCAATTGTCAGAGCAGCCTTTGAAACTTGAGAATAATAATAACTGTTATTACTGAACTTTACAAACTGCTAAAAAACAGAATTATGCAAGTCCACTTAGTGTCAGTGGTACATTCATTTCTCTTAAATATGTTGACACTGTATCTCCTTACTTAAAAGAATTTGCAGTTTCCAAAATAAAAATTAAATAGTTAAGAGAAGCAGATTTACCCTCCAGTACCATTGTTTTTTGTACAAGAATAGTAGAATAAATAGAAATCATACATGAAATATGTCTCTGTCTTCTGGAATGGAAACATTCCCAAAGATTCTTGGAAGTGAGAAGAAAAAAAATATGCAAGGACAGATACTGTCTTTTTTTTTGCATTTTAAGTATTAATAGTTTGAGGGGCTTTTTATATGTTTCTTCATATTATTAAGTCATACCTCTCAACTGTCCTTGATTTTCAGGGATGTCCCTGACGACTCAGATTTTAGCTCTGTCCCTCTTAATCCCTCCTAAAATTGGTGATCTTTGGAGAAAAGGTGGTGAAATATACTTAAGTAATAATTAGAGTTACAGACTTTTTTACTTCAAAAAATTATATTAATTCACATTCTTTTGTTCTGTCAGTGTTTCAGGTTAATAATACTAATATTTTAAAAGTGTCCCTGACTCTCCCTGATTATTTCTGGATTTGTCCCTGATTTTGTGGAGATTTGTCCCCGATTGGTTGAGAGCTGTGTGTTAAGTAGGTATGGAGATGGCACCAACATTATGACAGCACCTCTACATTTCTGTGTTGTATTTCTTTAGTACTTTGTTCTGCTTTTTGCATAGGATTGTCACTGTCATCTTACCTTTTGCAATACTCGAGAATTGTTTGACAACTACTGTCTCCCTTGCAGTTGTTGGCAGACATTATCATCTGGTCCTTCTGGTTTGTTTTACCAGAAGACCTACCTTACACATCATTAGCTGTGTCTGGATACTGGATCCAAGGATTACCATATATCTTATTTAGTACTGTCCTCTTTTTGAGGTGTGTAGTCCCACTTTTTTTTGTCAGATTACAGCATTTAGTTGCTAAATATCCAATAAAGCAGACGGTTTGGTAAAGAATAATATATTTTCTTATAAAGGCCCATCCAAATTTTGAAATGCACTGCTGAGGGACAAATCAGACTTTAAGAGCAATGTTACTATCAGAATTACAGAGCAAGTGCAAAAGATGTTTGATTGTCAAAGTCAATGAACTGTCCTGTTTTCAAAAGGTGGGAGGTAGCCACGATAACTGTAGAGACCCCCACAAGACTATGCCAGCTCCATGCAAAGACTATGAGACATAGATCTTGACTACCTACAGGGCCCAGGTTAGATTTTTGGGGCCCCCAGCAAATGTCAAGTTCGGGGGCCCATAGGCACTTCCTTCAATGTATCACCCTGTCACTGCCACCCCTCCAAAGCAGCCTTTTAGTTCCTACTGCAAACTTTTAGACGTAGTTATGTACAGAATAATCAGTAGCTACAATTTTGTTATAGTACAACAGGCCTATGTACTACAGGGTCTATGTCAGAAAAACGAAAGATCGATGTCTTGAACGCTCGTGTTCCAAAACTTGAAATTGCTATTGTGGGGGGCTGTGCCCCCCCCCCGGTAAATATATATTCCAACTCCGAGATTGCACTACAGTGAGGAAAGGGCAAATAGTCTGATCCACACTGTAGTGCAAAAAAATATATATATATCAATATCGAGGTTTGAAATATTCGCTCATGTGAGCGCTCGATATTTCAAACATTCTTTGTTCTAAAGTAGACCCGTACTACACTATGTTCACTCATCTAACAGAGGGATGTTCACAGTTAACTAGCATTTTAGTTACAACAATGATACATAATAGCAACTCTATGTATAGGTCTGGACTTGGGTGAAATTCTGTCTATATGCTCTTTCTTTTTATATAATCTTTTTCATCCAATGATGGCTTGAACAGAAATGGTGATTAAGGAAAGAAATTCAGTATTGCTGTTCAACGTAAGTTTTCCTTGCATGCTTTCAGCACACCTTTCCTGAACAAAACAGCACAGTGATAACCATTTAAGAAATAACTCAGATAAGCCAGGGTCCAAGAAGCCATAGGGTTATAGGTGTACTGGGATGCATTTTCCCAAACTTTTAATCTAATGGTGTCCTAAATAAAAACCATGGGTAAGAAAAGAATTTCAGTCTTTTCTTTCAAGGAAGACATAAGATGTGCCCAAGGCTTAGTATTTAAAGATGACAGAACAGGAGAGCAACACTAACAAGCCATTTGTTGTCTGGATACATAGGTCCAATCTTGGAATATGGCCTCCCTAACCCCCCCCCCCAAAAAAAAAAGACGGTCACTGGCTGTGCATCCCACTGGTGTTAGACTGGGATGAAAGCAGATGTTCAAATTGCCACAGTCATATCTTTCAAGTGAGTGCTGACATACATATACATAGCATGCCTCCTCACTCCTCAACCCAAACTGTCAAAGGCAGCTACCTGTGTACGAGTGAAGTGTGATCATGAGGAAAGTGAAGAAAATAATGATTACAGTAATGTATATTTGTTGTTCGTAAACAGTACACACTGCCCCTACACGAGCTATAGTAACCTTCTTTGTACACCTCTGAGGTCTGTGAGAAAAGTAAATGAAACAGTGACTACACTGTCCTCAGCCCAAACAAAAGCTGTAATAACCTTATGTGAACACCTATATGGTTAGACTGTAATAAAAATTAAAGAAGTAACCCCACCCCATAACCTACAGCAGACGCACATCTGAACAGGACTGGTATTAAATGGGTGCAGTTGAAAGCAGAGGCCATTATCAGCTTTATCCTAACAGGGTCAGCCCTGTTCAGGTTAAAGACCATAATCAGAAAATGAATACATTTTTTTCTCAGTTTTTCCCCAACCAACAACAGCTTTTGTGGGTCCCTCACAGTCATGAATAATTAAGGGAGACCCCTTGTACCAGTTTATATAGTCTGGGGAGTGGGGATTACCAGACTCTTTGACGACTGAAGTGTTTAAATGTTCTGTGATATATTTTATGCATTACTTTTGAAATATAATTACTTGTTAGCTACATTTTTCACTGATACCCTGAAGAATAATGTATGTGTCCTGGCATTATTAGGTGCAGGCAGAGATAAAAATCAGTGATATTTTATGCAAACACACACAAAAGCCATAGCAATACCAGTTTATTTTAGCCAATAACAATAAATTGTGCAGCTCTGGTACTGCACACTAGATAGGTGACTGCTGTTTAGCAGACAGCAGCAGGGGTAAGTCACTTTTATTTACCTCAGTAAGGAGTAATGCATGCCTGTCGCCCTGATTTTGGAGACCTTCCCTGATTTTGCTCATAATTTTGCTCTGTCCTTCATAAAAAAAAGTTTGGTTTGATTATTCAGGAATACAGACAATCAATAATTCTAGGCATCAGAAGTTTATACCTCTTAATGTTGATGCAAAAGGTGTTACTTTTTTAAGTGAATTAGAGTAATACTTAAAATGTGTTCCTGTTTTTGAGTCTTTATTCTGCTGTTATTTTTGGCATTGTGCTGATTATTTCTGCAAAGAAGTTGAGAGATGTAGTATCTGGTGATCTACCAGTATTTATAAAACTCCCTGAAAGAAAGAAAAAAACATCCCTGAAGATCGGAAGCATCAGCTCTTCTTAAAATTTAAGGTTTGCACTCAAATCAGCCACGCTAACCTGTTGATCTCTCTATTGCTTACCTTGCTTATGTTCATTATCAGCTTTATCCTAACTGGGTCATACCACAGCCTTGTTCAGATTAAAGAGCATAATCCATCAGCTGCTTTTGTAGGGCCTACACGCAGTCAAGGATGATTAGGGGCCCCCTTGCAGCCACGGGTATTGCAGGTATCTAAAGCTGGCTATGATGTGGGTGCTACTATAACTAGAGATATCTTGGAATTTTAAACAAGCTATAAACAAGAGTCATTACCCACCTGGTTTAAGTATACAAAATTGATGCACTAGCTTTTTTTAGTTTGACAGACATGTTACAAAATATCAAGATAAGATAATTTGCTGTGGTTGGGGGCCCCCAGCAACCGCAAGGGTCACTGGTGCCTAAAGCCGGCAATGCTACCTGTCTGCTGTACCATTCAGTCAGAGTAATGTGTAAATAATTCTCAACAAATTTTAGAAGACAAATTCCCAATGGCAAACAGATGATAAAGCAATATTTTAGCTATGTTAAGTGTCGTGAAGGATACTCCAAGGTCCTCAATTACTCGAAATAACCACAAAAGGATGACAAAAATCAAACACAGCTTGGTGCATGCAACTAAGACATCTTCTACTGTCCCTTTCTCTCTCTTGTGTGGTAGTATTTGACTGGCCATCGTTGCAAGAACTGGGCCAGGTCAGTGTATTTTCTGGAGGCTTACTAGATGTCAGGTAGCAGAATGTATTGGTCAAAGTGTGCAGTAAACTGTATTTGAACTTGTTTCTCCAGGTAATTGGCTTGAAGAGTTGTCAGTGAGACTAGGCAGTAATTATTAGGTGTGTTCTTAGCTGGTGACACCCCTAAATTGTTGGTCCCAAGTTATCTTAAGACCTAAAATCAGTCTCACAGTTTTTGCTCTGATCCGTCCCAGATTCAGCAGCGAATAAAATAAGCTAATTTTTTTAGTTAGGCTGACTGAGTTGTATTAACTAAATAGTTTGTACATATGGGTCTATATTAAAATACTGAAAATGAAAATGTAGAAAATCAAAATGTTGGATTTATTTAAAATACATTTTTAAATAGCAAAATATTGAAATACTGAAACAAACTGTCATTCCACTCATTTTAACGACATGCTGCACATAGTAGAAACAGTGATCAACAAAATAAGTTTCTTGTAAGTATGGCATCCTTCCCTCCAGCCCTCGAGGGACGGTTCACAATGCAAGGAGAGAGAAGAAGATCAGTATGTAGTATTCATATGACAGTTGTGCATTACCAAAAGGGCGATTGTCCCTTGCCCCCACTGTTGTGCAGCCGTGGATTTGGTGTATAAATAAAGAGGAGGTCCACCTGCAAAAACACTTTTTCAATTTCTGCTGTATACAAGTTTTTATTGCCAGTATAATTCAACATTTATTTCATTTTGGTATAGACAAATAAATGGAACACAGACATGGTGTAATCAGGAGTAGCTCATAGTTCTGGGTACTGGGCTGCAGTCCCCCACCCCACTGTGCATAGTTCTGAGGAAAGACGAGAGCAAGAGAAAAAAAAAAGCATTAGTCCACTCACTGAACTGTTTTCAAGACAACCTGGTGGCAGGTATACTCCATTCCATGGAGCTGTTTGATCCCTTTGATGCCAGAAGAGTCCCGTAACAAGCTGCTGTGTAAAGTAGTGAAGAACCTTTCCAAACTAAAGCTGAAAGTGAAAGGAATTAACTGTAGAAGTGTCAGGGCATAATTATAAAAGCAAGTTTTTTGTTGTTTCTTTGCTTTTTTTATTTCTTTTGTTAAGGCAGTTTGCCTTCTAGTTATTTGAGTTTGATAACTGGGTAAGTAGACATGATCAGAGCCCAAAGGCACAGTACTCTGTACTGCAAGTGTAAGGATAGAATCATGCATTCACTTTAATTAGCAATTTATAGCCGATGTCAGGTAAAAAGGGTAAATGCCAACACGGGCACCAGATACCCATTAAAGACGCCCATGATAGGTGTGTCTTTTGCTTAGGCCGGGAGCAGGACCATTCCGCTTGCTCCATTTGCCGAAAACTATATGCAGCCGTCTGGCTGCACTAAACCTCTACTTAGAAAACCAGCGCCTTAAGCGGTCAGCCCTAAGAATGGATCCTGCCTCGGAGGCTGCTTCAGAACCTCCACGTAAGAAGCCCAAGCTTCCTAGGCCTTCTTTGCCTACTGCTCTGCCACCGGACGCCCCACCAGCTGCCGATTTAGTTGCTGAGGGGCAACCAGCGGATCAGTCGACTTTAACAACGACCTTTGGGGAAGCTGTTGCTCAGCCGACAACTGGCACGTCCACGGAGCCTACCCAGACAAAGACTACCGTCGAGGTCAAGGGGGAAACAGATTCTGTGGTACCTCCAACTGGGATCCAGACTTCTGATACAGTTCCTACTAAACCTGACTCCAGGCCGGTTCCAATGTCCACTGCAGGTAAAAAGAAACAGAAAACCAAGCATGGCTCCTCCACTGCAGAAGGCCTACCGGATTGACAGTCCTTCACTTCTTCCCTGATGCAGGTATTTATGGCCCTTAGGCCTTCAGCCTCATCCCCCACTACTGTACCTTTGCTCAACCATAGGCCTGCTTCAGCCTCTTCCCTCCCCCTATGACATCTCAGGTTAGGAAAGAAGAGCATGGTACTTCCTTTTCCTCCTCTGAGGACTCCATATCTTACATCTCCCAAATTGCTTCTCACCAGGAGTATTATTCTCCTGATGAGGAATCTATTGAAGGGGATTCTCCCCCGAGGATATTACATTTGGTGAGACCATCACCAAGATGAAAAACTATTTCAAATGGGATACCTCACAAATGACACCCAAAAGAGGTATTTTAAGCTTCTTCAAGTTGAATCCCCCTCCCCTTCTCCTGTTCCTCCAATTCTGCCTGCATACTTGGATGCCTTTAATTCTGCATCTAAGGCCCCAGACTTACAGCCACCTGCCCCCAAGTGCACAGATAGTCTTTACAAGGTGCCTGATGAACAGAAGTTCTTAGTCCAACCACCCTTGGCAGACCCAACAGTGATTGCCACCTACCCTGATAAGCAATCCAGGCTCCTTCCCTCCGCCTCACTCCTAAAGACAGCAAACCTATGGATAAGATTGCTAATAAGGTATACACCTCTTCCACATTGACTTTCAGAGCCATTAACTGTCAGACACACATGACTAAATATGCTCTGGACCTAGTCTCTCAAGCCTCCAAAATGCTGGCTTCTATCCCTGACAGCCCCATTAAGGCTGACATCTCCTCCAAACTTTCTTTGGCTACACAAGTAGCAAGACACTCGATTAGATGCAGCTGTGATGCTGCAGAAGCATCTGTTCGCTCTGCAGCATCTGAGTCTGTCCTCTGGAGATACTCCTGGCTGAGACTTCAGAATCTCCCAGAAGACTTCATGTCAAAGCTCTTGGGTGCCCCCTCGATCACAGTTTCCTTCTTGGAAAACAATCTGCAGATCTCTTCAAGAATCTACAAGTAAAAAGTAAGGACTTGCAGGACATAAAACATTTACTGGTGTCCCCCATTCCCAAGTACTACAGAAACTACCCTGCTAAAGCCACTTTTGTAAGGTGAAACCCTACTCAGGCAGGTACTTCCACTTCCAGATCTAGAAGAGGTGCAAGAAGACCCACCACGTCCAGACCTGCTGCCCGGCATCCTCAGCCCAGACAACCCTTTCAGGACAGAGGAGCCCCCAACAATGCGTGACTGGCTTGCCCACCTTCCACTCTCAGCATGCCTTCCCCACTGCCTCCCCTTCTGGCAAACCATAACCTCGGACCAGTGGGTCCTATCCATAATCCAAAAAGGATATTTCCTCTCCTGGAAAGAAAAATCCCCAAAACCAGCTACATCTCCTTCCACAGGTTCTGACAGACCTGCTGAAGCTGGGTACCATAGAACCTGTTTCCTCAGGACAGGAAGGAAAAGGATGTTCTTCGTGTTTCACTGTTGCAGTCATTACACTTGGGTTATCCTGCTGGCAGGCTATCCTCAGTCGGCCTGAATTCCAAAGTCTAGGTCCGGCATCAGTTGCTGTCGCCTCTTCCCTGACGTCAGTGCGCCACGGGTAAAAAAGATGCAGCCGACACCATTTTCTTCAGTCTTTCTTGCCGCACGGTGCCCGAAGCATAAGCAGTTCGCAAGTGCCAGTCGTCCGACTCCTGAGATTTTCGTGTTTGAATTTCAGGTCCGAAGTCTTCATTAAAAGCTAAGTACCCCATTGGGGAAACTTTTTTCTTGCTCCAGACCGATGTCAGAAAAAGTTAATAATTGTATTTCTTGTGGGAAGCAAATACCTCATAAGGACTTTCCTTCTTACTGTATCCTTGCCTAGGCCCTGACCACGACGTTGACGTTGCTAGTTGTCGGTTTTGTGCTAGATTTAACCAACGCACTATTAAGCATCGGTACGATTTTGCACTACTCTATTTTGGCAGAAGATTTAATTATACCATGTCATCAGATAGCCATCCGACTACCGGAATTCACAAGAAACGCAAAGAAAAAGAAAAGGACAGGCATCTGAGGTCCGAAATCGACAATGAGGCTTCTTCTAAGCTAGTCGTCAGTTCTCAGTGAGGCGCCTTGGCAGCCCCTGACGCCTGCTACTTTAGACCCGCAGGCCGCTACCGACTCCCACGTGGAGTCTCCTAGGCCTCTGGAAGCTCAAGGTATTGGACCTTTGGAGACTATTCCCTCAGATGGGTCTGGAGCCGCTAAGCAGGCATCGGCTTCTGAGGGTGTTTTCAGACCAACTCAGTTATACATTAAAACAACTTCAGCTTCAAAGGCAAAGACTAAAGCACTTAAAGACAAAGAAACAAGTACAACATCCTCATGGACAGGCCTCCATGCCCAAAAAACAGATGCTCAAAATGGCCGAAGACTTAATTACTTTGATCAGGGGTTCCCATCCCCCACCTGATAAAAGGCCTAGGCAGAGACAGAATATGAATCTTCAGATCAGGTTTCCATTTTATCTGACTCCTCTTCTGATCAGGTACACTCTATTCCTCCCTATGAGGATTCTGATGCTGAAGAATCTATCCCTTCAGCCTCTCCTCCTGAGGATTACTCTTTTGGGGAAACCTTGCATACCATGAGGGAGCATTTCCACTGGGAGAGCCAAGATTTTTCAGAATCCAAGAAAAGGCTCAGAGGCTTCCTTTTACTACTACAACACAGACCCCTAGCTATTCCACCTCTGTTAGACATTGTTGATGATGTATTTTCAGAGTCCAGTTTGACCCCTGACTCCTTACCTCCAGCTCCTGTTAAGCCGTACAGGTACTACAGGGTTCCTGACTCGCATAAATTTCTTTTCAAAAACCCTGCTGCTGACCCGAAAACTATCTCTCAGGGTCACAAAGGGGTCAAGGCTTCCGCTGCAAAAAACCCTACCCCCTCTTGACAGGGATTCTAGGGCATTGGACAGATGGGGAACAAAGATTTACACTTCCGCTTCCTTGGCTATAAGGGCTTTAAATTGTCAGTTTCAAATATCGGCAATATATTATGTCACTGCTTAAACAGAAAATGTTGACAAATTCTGAATGTGCAGAAAACAAAGAAATGCAGGATTTATTGCATGCAGCTGAACAGGTTGGAAAGCATACTTTGCAATGTGGTTTTGATTCTTTGGAGGCCTCCTGCAGAGCCGCTGTAATGGGTTCTGTCATCAGGAGACATGCTTGGTTAAAGGAACAAAGTCTGCCTGATCATGTCAAAGCAAAATTATTAGATGCCCCATTACAGCATGATACTTTGTTTGGTGTTAAAGCAGAAGAGGTGTTAAAGAAAATGGAGGACAAAGCTAAATCTATGCAAACGGTTAAGGATTTCTCACAGGTTCAGCCTCCAAGATTTAGCAGACACTGGCTTACAAAGAATTGGTCCTTTCCAGTGTCAGACAGACCACAAAGGGACAGATACAGATACCCAAGAGGCAGATCCCAGCCCCAAGGTTCATACAGGTCTAAACAATGGGGTGCTTCTACCTCCAAAAGTGGAGAAGACAAATCACAACCATACAAGAAACAGTCCCAATGACTTCCCCCTGCCTGCACCAAGCACTTATCTTCTGGTAGCACCTTTAGGGGGGAAACTAGCACTTTTTTCTTAGAACTGGCACATAACCCAGGACAAATGGGTCCTAGACATAGTGTCACAAGGCTACAAGTTTCACTTCCATACCCTGCCAAGGACAAACGGTTGGCCAGACCTGCCAAAAATGGGCAGAGGCACAAAAGCAAGTTTCATCCCTCATGGGCATGAGGGCCATTCAACAAGTACCAGAACAAGAGCAGGGACACAGATTTTTTTCAAGACTGTTCTTGGTACCAAGAAAGGACAAGACCTGGAGACCAATACTGGACCTATCTATTCTAAACACATTTCTGGATATACCAAAATTCAAAATGTTAACTCTACAGCAACTTCTGCCCATGATGGGCAAGAAGCCTTAGCTTGTGACTTTAGACCTAAAAGAGGCATACCTGCATGTCCCAGTGAGACAAACATGCAGAAGATACCTCAGATTCAAAGCTGGCTTAATGCACTACCAATTCTCTGCACTGCCCTTTGGCTTATCTACTGCACCCAGTGTCTTCACAAAGTACCTGGCACCAGTAATTGCATTCTGCAGACAAAGAGGAATACAAATATATCCTTACTTGGACGACTGCCTCATTCAAGCAGAGAACAAGGACATTCTACTACAGCATCTGGCGTTTGTAAAGAGATTTCTAATAGGCCTAGGGTACACAGTCAACATAAATAAATCAAAACTAGTACCCTCATGAGATAATATTCCTGGGTGCAAGCTTAAATACAACTGCCCAGATGGCTTATCTCAAGCCAGACAAAGGCAACTGACTACCTATTTCAACCTGTTGGCAACTAAAGCCCAATTATCTGCAAGAAAAATTCTGCAGGCTTTGGGCTTCATGGCATCCTACATTCTACTAATTCCATATGCGAGACTGCATATGAGGAAACTTCAATGGTACCTAAAATGTATTTGGACTCAACATTGCCACAGCCTGGAAACAATAATTACCCTCATTCCCTGCCTGCAACAGGAGTTTCGTTGGTGGGCGAAGGCTTGTCACCAGAACAAGGGATAGCCATTCACTTTACACCCAGCTAGGCAGATTTTAACAACGGATGCATCAGATTATGCCTGGGGGGCCCACATGGCAGGAAGATGTATTCAAGGCACATGGTCCACAACCCAGAGGCATCTACATATCAGTCAAAAAAAGATGCTAGCTGTTCAGAATGCCCTGACGGCCTTCAAGGACCTTCTTCATCCGGGACAACTACTGATAAAGACAGACAACACCACGGTCATGTGGTATATAAACAAGCAGGGAGGCACTCATTCTTATCCCCTTTGCAGACTAGCCATGACTGTGGAACACAGCATTGACTTACCAAGTACATCTGCAGGCACAATTCTTGCAAGGAAAGATAAATACTCTGGCAGATGAACTAAGCAGAAACCTCATGGATCCCCACAAGTGGAAATTGGATCCACAAGTCTTCAGCATGATAACAAGGAATTGGGGATGCCCGGATACAGATCTATTTGCCTCTC
Organism: Protopterus annectens; assembly: GCF_019279795.1. Classification (NCBI taxonomy): domain Eukaryota; kingdom Metazoa; phylum Chordata; order Ceratodontiformes; family Protopteridae; genus Protopterus; species Protopterus annectens. Next base: position 1,236,612,208 of record NC_056732.1, on the reverse strand, counting down.
CTCACAACTACCAACTAAAAAGATTCTGCACAAGGACTTATCATGCAAACTGGACGCCCTATCTTTCAGCTGGAAAAGCTTAACAGTATATGCCTTTCCTCCACTGCCTCTCCTCCCCAAGGTACTCCTAAAGGTCAGACAAGAGAAGCCAAAGATGATACTGATTGCCCCAGACTGGCCCCGCCAGCACTTGTACCCAATCCTAAGGAACTTGTCTCAATGCCCGGCTTGGAACTTGCCTCAAATACCTCATCTATTATCCCAACAAAACAATCAGATCCTGCACAGCCAATTAAAGACCTTAAATCTGGCAGCAGGGTGGATAATGTAGTGATACAAAACGCGCCTCTCACTAAAGCTGTAATGAATGTCATTTTGGAGGCCAGAAGGCCTAGTACCAGAAAATCTTACGCTGGAAAATGGAAGAGATTCTGTGCTTGGAACCAGGCACAAGGAATTGCCACAGCTGTACCAAATATTCCTCAGATTTTGCAATACTTAACTGAGATACTGGACAAAGGCCTCTGCTTTTCATCAATTAAAATTCATGTCTCTGCCATTTCAGCTCATTACAATACAGAGCCACCAATCTTTTCTCATCCCTTGTTAAGGCAGTACCTCAGAGGAGCCAAAAACTTAAGGCCTCTAAGGAGATCATCAATACCTGCATGGGACCTCAATTATGTTTTGGAAAAACTCACAGTGCCTCCTTTTGAGCCAGCTGCTGCAACTGATATAAAGTTTTTGTCGTGGAAAACAGCTCTGCTCCAAGCAATAACCTCTGCAAGATGATTCTCAGAGCTACAGGCACTCATGGCTGTGGAACCTTTTATCATTTTTTATCCAGACAGGGTTTCTCTGAGGACAAACCTGACATTTATGCCTAAGGTAGTGTCCAATGTGGCCCTTAACCAAACTATTCCTCTACCTACTTTTTATCCAGATCCACAGAATAAGGGGGAGAGAATTCTACATTCTTTGGACATACACAGACAGCTACGCTTCTACTTGAACAGAACCAAAGCCTTCAGAAAGACAGAGCAACTACTAGTGGCATATGCTGCAGGATCACAAGGAAAGGCTATCTCAAAACAGACTATTTCAAAGTGGATAGGCCACTGCATTCGTTTCTGCTATTTACAACATGACAAGCCAGTGCCTAAGGGCATTAGGCCGCATTCAACCAGAGCAGCAGCCACTTCAGCAGCGTTCTTCAGGGGAATACCAACCAAAGACATTTTAGAGGCTGCTAACTGGAGTTCGGTGCACACCTTTACAAAGCACTATCATTTACCTCTCTACTCTAAATCCAGGGCAGGCTTTGCCACTGCAGTTCTGCAGGGCCTCATAGCTGCACCTAATGCTACTTGGCTCCAGCCTCCGAACCTTAGCTTTGGGATTCAACCCAAGTGGTAATGACTGCAACAGTGAAACACGAAGAACATAGTACAGTTGTGTACACTTGCCATAAATGTAGATGTTCGAGTGTATTCACTATTGCAGTCTAGGTTACCCACCCACCATCCCCCATATCTTTGCTGCATCTTATCTGCTCTTCTCTAACCTATACAACCTATGTGGTGTATTTGCTTGTAGAGGAAGGTGTTATATATATATATTTTGGTGCATGCTTGTTTTATTGGCATATTTTTACCCTACCCTTTTGAGGGCACCTGCCATCTGGGGCAAGAAAAACTGAAGAAAATGGCATCGGCTGCATCTTTTATACCCCTAGCGCACTGACGTCAGGGAAGAGGTGACAGCATCCGACGCCGGACCTAGACTTTGGAATTCAGGCCGACTGAGGGTAGCCTGCCAGCAGGATAACCCAAGTGTAATGACTGCAACAGTGAATACACTTGAACATCTACATTTATGGTAAGTGTACACAACTGTACTTTTCTACTCCCGTCTCTTCTTGGTTTCCAACAAAGACAGTCCTTGGAGACCCATCTTAGACCTCTCCTTCCTAAAGTTTCACCTTCAGCTGCCCACCTTCAAAATGCTGTCACTTCCCACTCTACTACCTCTCATACCAGCCAAGGCTTTCATGGCCACCTTGGAGCTAAAAGAGGCCTACCTACACATACCCATCAGGACTTCCCACAGAAGATTCCTGCATTTCTATGGGCCCTCCTCTCATTTCAAATTTAGTGCTTTGCCCGTTGGCTTGTCCACTGCCCCATGAGTGTTCACAAATTGCCTGGCCCCGACATTGCCTTCTGCAGAACTCCGGGAATTCAGATTTACCCCTATCTGGACGACATCCTAATACTGGCAGAGTCAAACAATACCCTCTCAAATCATCTGCACTCACCATGTCCCTTCTGCAGAACCTAGGGTTCACCCTCAACCTTCCAAAGTCCTCCTTGAACACAGACCAGGACAAGATTTTTCTGTGTTGCAGAATCCGAACAGACAGAATGAAGGCTTTTCTCCTGCAGGACAAGGTACTATCCCTGACCTCCCACTTCAAGAAGATCCTACACTCTGACTGTAACTGCAAGTCAATTCCTTCAACTCCTGGGCTTAATGGCAGCAACCATCCCTATGCTACCACTGGCCAGAATGCATATGCGCAAGCAACAGTGGTACCTCAAAACATTTGGTCCCAGCTCCTGAATCACTTGGAACAGATAATTCCCCTCCTTCCCTGACTAAAAGAACAAGTCAGCTGGTGGATCCAACAAGTCCAGCTCAACTTGGGACTTCCACTTCAGTCCCCCCCCCCAACCCAGGTAATGCAAACAGATGCCTCAGATTCCGGTTGGGGTGCAATAATGGCATCTTATAGGGTTCAAGCAAACTGGCACCCTTCCTTGAAGGCCAAACACATCAATATCAGAGAAATGACAGCAGTCTTCTTACCTCTAAAAACCTTTACCCCTCTGCTTCTACCAGGGGCTCTTCTAATAGTAACAGACAATACCACTGTAATGTGGTACCTCAGCAAACAGGGAGGAACAAAGGTGCTGCAGTTATGTGACCTAGCCTCTTGCCACAACTTGTCCCTGCAGCCAACCTACAGCCCCTCGCAGGACAACAAGCAAGTAGATCCCTCAAGCAGGACATCCTCTCCACAACACGAATGGATGCTGGACAGGACTGTCTTCCTAGATATAATCCACCAGTGGGGCACTCCTCAAATAAACCTGTTTGCCTCCCCCCAGAACAGGCAGCTGCAGATCTTCTGCTCAAAGATCTACTCCCCTCTAGCCTGGAGAGTAGACGCTTTCATCTCCTGGGAAGGGAAGTTTCTTTATCCCCCCCCCCTTCCCACTGATTCAGAAAGTCCTCCTAAAAATCAGGAAGGACAAACCAAAAATCTTGTTAGTGACCCCCTACTGGCCAAGTAGTGGTTCCCCCTACTTCACAATCTAGTCAAGGGCAGTCACTACAAGTTACCCTAAAATGTGGACCTCCTGACACACGAAAAAGGAACTCTCCTCCACCCACACTTGCAGATGTTGTCCCTGACACTGTGGGTGATAAACTTGTGATCCCATTGAGACACCACTACTCAGAGGATGTGCTTTCAGTCCTGAGGGAGGCCAGGAAACCTACAACAAGAAAATCATACCTAGCTAAATGGGAAAGATTTACTAAGTGGTGTCTAGACAAGGGAAGGGACCCTTGCATTGCTGATCCTCCCCTAGTTCTTACTTAAGTGTGTCAGTTGGTAAAAAGTGGACTTTCCTATTCTTCATTGAAAGTACACCTTTCTGCAGTATCAGCCTGCTTGCCTCTTGATCCCCCCTTACTAGTCACGCTCGAAGTAAAACTCTTCCTTAAAGGGGTGTTACACATGAGACCTCCAAAAAAGCCTGTCCCCCTGCCCTGGGACCTTAACTACATCCTGGAAAAGCTTACCCAACACCCTTTTGAACTTGCTGGGACAGCTTCCCTACAGATATGTACATGGAAAACAGCCCTTCTAGTGGCTAACACATCTGCCAGAAGTGTTTCAGAGCTGCAAGCCTTAATGGCTTGCTCCCCGTTCCACAAGAACAGGGTCACCCTGAGAACTAACCCCTCCTTTATGCCCAAGGTGCTCAATGATTTGTCTCTAAACCAATCTATCCACCTACCTTCCCTCTCCCCCAAATGAAAGGGAGAGGATACTCCACTCCCTTGATGTACACAGGCAACTAAGATTTTACCTGGACAAAACTAAATCCATTAGGAAATCTAAACAACTCTGTTTCCTTCCATCCCAGAGCAATTGGGCAAGGCAATCTCCAAACAAACCATTGCTTGTTGGATCAGAAAAGCCATCTGTCTCTGCTACTCCCACCATGGGAAAAAAAAAACAGTGGGAGTAAAGGCCCATTCCACAAGGGTAATGGCCACCCCCAAGGCTTTCCTAAAAGGTCTGGACACAGCTTCCATTATGGAAGCAGCTACATGGTCCACTATCCACACTTTCACCAAACATTACAAGCTAGACCAAGTCTCCAGAGCACATGCAGGATTCGCCAGGGCAATCCTACAGGGCTTTGTAGAATCCTCTTCTGCAACCGCCGTCCTCTCGTCCAACTAACTGTGGTACTCTCCCACAACTAGAATACTGCAACATAGGAGTAGAAGGACATAGAATAGCTATGTAAAATCTTACCATAACCATAGATGTCCTCTTTTCCATGTTGCAGTATTCCTTCCCACCCTACAGTAACCCCCTTATCATTCTCCTTTCATCCCAGCTTCACCCTGGACCTATCTATGCTACAGAAGGACCCCAGGGTCCCATACCTGACACCACTGGTATCTTCTTCTGCTGGGCCTTCTACTCTACCTGCTGGAGCTTCAAGTTCTGAGGATTGTGCATGCAGACGTCGCATTTAAGGTCCCTGGTTTATGGCCTTATGTGTGACGTCCCACGCAGCTGCAACAGCCAAGCTGAAGCTTTGGTATAGGAACCGACGTTCGAGTTGCCTGAGGGCAGGAAATCCCACAACTAGAATACTGCAACATGGAAGAGAAGGACATCTATTGTTATTGTAAGATTTTACACAACTATTCTTTGTTTGTAACCAAGGGAGTGGAAATTTTGAGGGTAAAGCAGGCCAGATTATGGCCAGGCTTTGCTAATGAAGGACTGACCGTGGAAAGGTGAGCAGACATGGACAAAATTTGTGAGCATTAAGTCAAGAATGTTTATCCCCTCCCTCTTGTTGGTTTGAGGACAAACTGATCCAGACATTTTTGTATACCCAGTGGTTACTTATTTTTGTATACCCAGTCCAAGAAAAGCTGAACATACCCAACGTTTGAAGTACAGAATCTCCAGTTAGTGGAAGGATAGTTGGTCACTAAGAATTAAAGAAGTGTTACTTATCCTGATAATCTATATGATTGCCAGGAATGTATTGTGGTCACCTATAGCCATAGCAAGCTATGAGCTGAAATGAGACATTCCCTTAGATGAGCTGTAGTTCCAAAATTTCATTGGGGGGGGGTGCTATCTGTGTATTGGTTTTGGAGGGACATTTTTCTTGATGTACACAGACAATCCACTCCATTACTGGGGATCTGAAGGCATAGTAGGCACAAAACCCAGGCACAGAAGACTTTGAACTGCGTGTTTTTAATATGACAATATTTCAAATGCAGAAGTGCCTCGAGGTCAGGCAGTTTTTTGTTAAGAAACTCCTGATGTTGAGTAGAGCTGCCTTAACATCATCCATTTTGGGATTGGAGACGCATATCAGATTGGGGTGTTGATTAGCTGAACTCTGCCTAAATAAAGGCACAGTGGGGGCAGCAACAGCTTTCGTTAGTATGTGGAAGCCCTTGAATGAAAGTTGTAGACCATTTTTTGCAAAGCAGATTGGACTGTCTTATCATTTTGTCTCTGAGTGATGCATAATGGATCCCTGTTGAATGACACCAGCAACTTAGCCAATTACTGAATCCACTTATCTCTTCTTATGTCCAGGCATCATTCTAGTTGAAGAGAAGATCACAGTCAGAATCACTGTCTTACCCTTAGCTGCTGAGCATATCCTTTTTGCATAGTCTTTAAGGTTTTTCTAATAGGTCATTTACCTCCTCATGGACTGCAATCATATCGTAGTCATACTTGCTGGAGGAAAGGGTGTTGTGTGCCCTAAATATGTCTACTATCGTGGCACCTGTGAGACAGCTGTCACCCTATCTTTTCCAACCTGTTGAGTGTATAACTGTCTCTATGACAATTGATTTCCTAACAACTAAAATGCTTCTAGTAGCTGAATTATGCTTACCAGACTTTGGGATGGTTTGTTGTTGGTGACATGTTGATTGCAGTATTGATATGAAGGTATGTGGAGCAGGTGCATCAGGGTTTTATGCTGATGTGTAGCCTTAAGAGTTCTAGGAGGCTTCAGTAGAGATATTTTTTGCAGCATGAGTTTTGTATTATCAGTATAATGATGTTGCATTTGCATGGGTGGTGGTGTGATAGTGCAATGCTCATTGCAGATACGGACTGTGAGATCTATGCCTCCATAATGGTTAAGTATTTGCACCTCTCACAGATGGCATCTGTAATGTTACATGATAGTTCATTATCAGTGAACATGAGATACCAAGTGCTGGAAGGCTGGCAGTGGAAGTGGGGTTTGCTGCCACTTATGACGTCTTGTACTGATGTGTGAAAAGGACTCTGATAGGAGTAAAAGGGACTATGGATATGATTATACAAAGACTGTTTGGGGGAACTATGGAGGTGTAATTATAAAACGACCATTTGGGAGGATAGTAATAGTGAAGTAATGAAGATACACCATTGAGCACACTTTTCAATCACAGTCTAAACATTGGCTTCATCCCAATAGAATGGAAAATGGCTACCGTCATCCCTTTGCACTAAAGGGGTGCATCCACAGATCCCAGAAACTATAGACCCATTAGCCTGACCAGCTCTATCTGCAAAGCCATGGAATGAATCATCATGGACCTTATTAACAAAGATATAGGAAATCTCCGGATGCTCGACCCCACCCAGTTTGGCTTTGTCAAGGGGAGATCATGCCTGTTAAACTCGGTGGACTTCTTCGAGACAGTCAACAAAGCCATGGACGAGGGCATATCTGTGCATACAGCCTACCTAGACATAACCAAGGCCTTTGACAGACTCCCCCACTCAAGCATCATTGATAAACTCACCCAACTGGGTATCAACCCATATACTGTCAGGTGGGTTGCAAACTGGCTCTCTGATAGAACTCATAGAGTTAAAATAGGGGACTCTACCTCCTCCAGCAGACCTGTAACCAGTGGTGTTCCACAGGGATTGGTTCTGGGACCCGTACTGTTAGGAATCTACTTCTCTGAAGCACAGGCTACAACTAAAGGACTATGGCTGACAATGTTTGCTGATGACTGCAAACTGGGAGCGATCATTGAAATGCCTAGTGATATCAACATCCTCCAAGAATGTCTTATGCAGACTAATGACTGGTACCAAAGTCGTGGTCTTAAACTTGATGCAAAAAAATGCATCATCATCCCCTTCGGCAAGAGTGATGTTTCTCCAAACTTCCACATCAATAGCAATACCCTAAGGACACAGACAGTGGAGAGAGACTTCCATCACCATGTCTCCACAGTGGTAATAAGGGCATTTTATATCGCTCATCTCAAGTAAGAGCATTGCCTCCAGGAAAAAAAGAGGTTATAACCCCCCCCCCCCCCTGTACTGTTCCCTCAACAGGCTAATAATAGAGTACAAAACTCCCTTTGAAATGTTCCTTTCCAAACACCCACAGCAATTGGAGAGACCACAAAGGTTCCTTACAAAGAAAATTCAGGGACTTCAAGATCTCTATGTGGACAGACTGAATTCATTGTCACTTTACTCTGTGTCATACAGACTGCTCAGAGGTGAGCTGTGCCTTGCATATAGAGCAATCTCTGACCCAGCTTTAATGGAAATGCTGCACATTCGCAAGTCAAATGGCACATGGGTCACTCGCTCTGAGGATCTTAACCTGGTAGTTGATCTCAACAGAACTTACTGGAGAGAACAAGATTCCTGTTCATGTTAAACAAAGCCCCTCATTGTCCGTATTTAAGCGCACTTTGGACAATGGGATGGGTAACCGGAAATTCACCCAGGGGTTCCATCTGTGTCCCTCTTGGACAGGTGCAATAGGTGCTATTTTTAGTGTTTGAACCAGACACCCTTAGGAACATGGGTTGAACCTGGCTAGGTTTGTAAAGGCCCTGGGACCGTTAGCCTAGTAACCTCCTGTAATCCTATACCTAGATAGTAGTTTGTGTGAAGCTGGTAAACCAGACTGTTTGCTTACAACCACACCATTTTCCACTGCCAGTTGTGACAATATGCAAATCAGTGCAGTTTGTTCTGGCCCAGTGCACATTGGTACATGACTCCTGCTGAATGATGACAAATATGAGCTTAAGTTTGACTGTCTAGAAAATTAGAGTTGCACATGCTACTCACTAATTAACTACATTTGTGGCTGCAGTGTTCTCAGTGCAGTATACATCAAGCAAGAACAAGAGAACCAGTAAAAAAACAACAATCAGCTCAAGTCAGTAGTGCTGAGATACATCAGCAATTAGTCCACTAGACTGGCTAGTTCTCCTTTCAAGATGGTCACAACACTAGGCCAGAAAAGGCTGTTACCAAACAATTTTTAACAAAGAAAATTAAGTGTAAATCAGATAAATGAACAGTTTAAAATCAGCAGAACAGCAAAATGACAAAACACAAGGTTGAACAGTTATGTATTGATCTGACACAGTCAGACATCTGAAGTGCACAGTCAGTCATACAAGTGGCTGTAATTGATGTTCACAGCTTTGTCTGTATGGGGGGGGTAACATCACTGTGGCAAATTATTATATTTATTATATTATAATCTGATATGAGGTATATAGACAATAAAGCTGGCTTTAATTACTGAGTACAGGGTTTGTTTGTAGATGAAAGTGATTGAAACTGTTATTTGTTCAGGTTAATTGGTCATTATTTTAGCTTTGCCAATGTGGTGTGCATTTGTATGAAGCCAGGTAGAATACTTTACTGTAACTATTTTTAAAACCGTCCAGTATCTGAGGTGTGCACAGTAAATAAAGTGGCTGTAACTGTTGAGTATGGGAAATTGTTTGTGATGAAGAAAAAGCTACATGTGTGTGGGAGGAGGGGTGATGGTTGCAGTGCATCTAAAAGTAACAAGTTGTCCGTAATTTCTTTCACTTTCCATCACAGTTAGATATCAGCATTGTACTCAATAAGTGACTCTCTGTGGTGGTCTGCGCAAAATGTGTGTGATAGGAAGCAATCATTGTCACAGTCGGGCAGTGAATAGTGTTGCTATCTAATAGTGCTTAGTTCTTTGGTTTAGTTTTTTGGCTGCGATTCCTTCTGTGTGGGGTCTGCATGTACTCTCTAACTCTGTACGAGTTTTATCCATGTACTTGATGTTTTCTCCCACACCCTCAGCCGTATAATAATGATGCTTTTGGCCACTTGTGCTTTTACTTTCATTCCATTCTAACTCCAGAGAGATGTACAGAAGGTAAATATCTTTTTTGATGGATAGAAGTGCAGGAGCTGTTCCCACATAGAAGTTATATATCTGTGCAAGGATTTGTCTTGTAGGTTTATTGGGGAACTAGTCTTTTGTTAGCTTTGAACATTAAGCTTTAGGCACAACTTAATTTAAAATTGTAGATTGGACGACGACAACTATGAGAATATTTAAACCCTCCTCAGTGGTAAAGAATGCAACTGCATCTCAACAGAGGTTTGCCAGAATGTGAACAAATGTGTAACATCAGATTATCACACATCTCCCTCTCTTTCAGTCTGAATGAAGTTGGAAATGCCAGTTGCAATGCATGCATTTATTCAGCACGTGCTTTGGCATTGGCATTTCCATTTTCAATGAATCACTGAGCACAATTTCATTTTGAGTGATGTACCAAAAATTGCCTTTTGGTTTCATGACTTCTAAAAATAGTCTTTTCCACTCTTTTAAGGAGAGAAGTTTAATTGAGTCATCTGTTTGTGCAACTTAAGTCTTCTGCATATAAACAACAAGCTTCAAAAAGGAATTTCATAAGAGTCCTCCTTTTAGTCCTCCTTTGTTGCAGGCCCTGGAGGTGATCATGAACTGGAAGAAAGCTGTGCTCCCAGTCTGGAAGATTTCCTTCATCAGACTGTAGTTGGATTGTCTGTATTGTTTGCTACTGTTGCTCACAGAGAAGGCCCATGAAGCCATTGCAGAATTTTGTAGTAAGGATAAGGACTTGGATATGGGAAAGAGTACAGGAATTTCTACTACTGGATCTAATCGTAGGTGCTATCTATATGATCCTTTCCTTTGCCCACACACACCTACTGAGAGTGTATAGATCCCTATCAAGATGCTATAGAGGGATTTAATTTGCTTCATGCATAACCTCATTATGGACTTGGTACTTGAACAACCCTTAATAAAAATATTAACTTGTAAAAATTAGAAAGCCACTGTACTGGCTAAAGATATTAGCATTTTTGTAGTGCATTGACCACAGAACCTTTGCTTAACTAAGTTTCTGTGCTAAGGCCATTTTAGTGCAGTTGCTGTCTTTCCTCATGCTATCAGAACCATAAGTAAATCAAGGCTGTTACTTCTGTTGATTAAAAGCTTCTTTTGAATTTTTTTTTCTTGAGGGCTATGATTATTTGAGATAATTAAGTAGATTTACAGCATTTTGAATGATTATTGTGTTTAAATTGCAATTGTGACACCATATAGTTTATGAAACATTTCTGACAGGAATTTTTTTTTCGTAAGATTATACTTAATTCCTGGTTTATTGCCATTTTCGGCTGTTTTTATTCATGTGGGGCTGAAATTAGTCTTTGCTTGTTACATTTGGGAATCTTTGTGACATGCATTTTGTGCTTTGTGTTGGGCTACTGAAATTTCTTTTTTTTTTCTCAATGCAGCATTAGTTTAGTATCCCTGTAGAAATACACTTCAGGTTGCTATTTAAAGGGAGAATAGTTGGATCTGTTCTTTTTTACTTGGCTGACTGTGCAGCCAGTATTTATTGACCTGACTAGTTTTTTTCCCCTGACCTGATGGTCACAGATACTGTGCCTCACCACCACCTACATTTTCTGCACTTAAAAAAAAAAATCAAAAGTCAACTTACAGCTTGTGACTCTGCAGTAGCCTTAGCCTTTGGGTTGGTTATCCAACCACAAGCCTTCTATTACATCCAGGCCCCCTGGTGTCATGTTAGTACTGTAACTGTGTATGATATGAGGGTCGGACACATCCTCCAGGGCTGTACCATTGCCTGCTTATGGAAATCAAACCCTTAAAGGTCCAAGGGGAGTCAGTGGTGCAAAATATGTTGCCAGTGTTGATATGTCTCCCCCCGGGTTTCTCCTAATAGTGTAGTGCATATAAAGAAGAGACAGAAGATGTGGTATGGCAGCAGTCTCTAACTTTTTCCACCTGACATGGTGGTTATAGTTATATCCATCATTCAGGCAGTTGTTTATGGTGTGCATACCCATGTTATGAGTAACACCTGCACGTCTACCTCCAGTCAGTCATCTAAGGATCTTGATTTTGAAGGGGATTTGGTGTCTGAGATTTTGGACCTGTCAGAGTCAGATTAGTTGGTTTCCTCAGAGGATGAACAGGTTCACTGACCCAAACAGATTTTTTCTTATAGCCAAATGCTGGCTAAATTTAGAAATGCATTTCTGTTGGGAACAGTCATCGGCCACCCCTGAAATCAGCAAGGATTATGATTTTTGGAGGATGAGGCCTGTAATGTGGATACCTTTCCTCCATTGATCTCCATGTTAGAGGATGTCTTTATGAAAGCTTGTTATTCTGAACAATTCATTGAAGCTCTGCCTTAAAAAGTATTTAATAAATTCAGGGTATGCTCTGCCTTCAAGTCCCCTTGTCTGAGCACCCTGCTTTTGTCCCCACTAAAGACAACTTCTAATAATAGGACTTTGTCTTCTTCAAATCCCGTTTCTTCAGATAAACTAGTCATATGGCTAGAATCTCTGGGAAAGAAGCTGGCTCAGTCTGCCATGGTAGCTTTTACAGTATTTACTTACACAGTGTTTTACGTGAATGCTTGCGTAGAGATGCATGTATATTTTAGATGAGTTTGCTTCATTGTTACTTACTGAGCAAAAGGTCTGTGTCAGAAATATTCTTTCCCATGTTTCTCAGGTGTGAAGACATGCTTAAAAGAACAAAGGTATGTCCAGAGATGTTGGGCCCAGCACCTTCATTCTCTGTACTCCCAGCTGTTGGTACTGCCCTTCATCAGATGAGAGTTACAGTGATTGGGAGAAAAGCTGAGTATCATTCCAGGACTTTGTCTCCCCTCTGGTGCCACTGCATTCTGTCCAGTCAGATTCATCTGACTTTGCTTGGGGAGCCATGTCAGTGGGGATGCAAGTGGAAGCTGCTTGTGGCCCAACGAGGCATAGAAGCACATGTATATCAAGGTAATGGTGGTGACTTACGCCCTGAGAGTCCTACACCACCTATGGCCTCCAGGTCATCTTCTAGTGGTAATGAACAACACCACAGTCATGAGATACCTGAACAAACAATGGGGTGCAAGGTCTTACTCTCTGTGCTGGTTAGCAGTGATGGCCTGGGAACTGCCTTTACAGCTTTATCTGAGTCTTCAGCTGTCCTACATCCAATCACAGCAGAACATTATGGCAGACAGACTAAGCAGATCTTGGGAAGATCCACACAAGTGGTAACTCAAGGCGGTGGTGTTCAGGATCTAGTCCAGATGTGGGGGCTGCCTCATATAGATCTGTTCACCTCTTTTCAAAACAGAGAGCTGAAGAAATTCTGTTCCAGACATTCTTGCAGCCTTGCTTGAAGGACAGACGCATTTTTGTTTCCTTGGATGGGAACGTTCCCATATGCATTTCCACCCTTTACGCTGATTCTCAGGGTACTTCCAAAGGTTCAGAAATAAATGCCAAAGATCATTGTGGTGGCTGCCTATTGGTCCAGGCAGTCTTGGTTCTTCCTGTAATGATATCGGCCAAGGGTAATTGCCACAGACTTCATCACACACTAGATATGCTCACATAGTCACAGAGGCAACTGGTGCACCCCAGTTTGGGGGAATCTTCAACTGACAGCCTGGATGATTCAGTCTTGACTCCATTTAGGCACTTGTTTTTGAGGATGTGCAGCAGGTGTTATAGCAGACCAGAAAAACTACAAGAAAATCTTATGTTTACAAATGGATGTGTTTTTTTTTTTTTTTTTTTTTTTTAAGTGAAATGGAAACAGAGTCCACTGAGGTTAATATCCATCTGGTCTTGAAATATTTGTGAGAGTTACTTCAGAATGGCTTATTGTATGCATCCGTTAAGGGACATTTAGTGGCCATCTCTGCATGTCTGTCTATGGATCCCCCTGTTTCTCTTTAGGTAAAATAGTTCATTAAAGGAGTTTTGCATACAAGACCCCCCCCCCCCTAGCAAATTCCTCCTCCTTCGTGAGATTTCTACTATGTTCTTCAAAAAATATTGAACTTGCCACTTTATGAACCAGCAGCCCAAGCTGGCTTCAATTTTTTTTTTTATTTTTGTTTAAACACCTTTACTGAATGTGAAATAGGTAAACTTTGTATAAACGTAATTAAGCCATATTAACAAATTCACAAACTTTATAGGATATGTAACAATTTATGTGATGCATGTTCTAAGCAACATTACATAAATTATTCAATTCCTGCCTTCTTTTAAACCTCATTCCTCATACAAAACATTTTTCTGCATGTATTATTCCCATAGTTTCCATTTTTTTTCGTATGAAATTTACTCCTACCATTTTGTAAACATCACACTTCCTGTTCTTTTATCTTGGTTACAGTATTCATTACTTCAGGTATAGCTGGTTTAAATATTCTAGTAACTGCATTTTTGGCAGCCAGAATTAAACTTAACAAGGCATTACTGTGTCTAGGCAGTTCAGATCATGTACCCCAACTCAAAAACTCATTTCTTTAGTTACACCCATTTCCTTTCCCAGTATTCCTGGCAGAGTACTCTGCAGGTAACCCCCCAGTGTGCCAACTCATTGCACTCCCAGAACATATGTTCCTAATTATCTCTTTCTTCCCTATTACACCTCCAACATTTGCCATCTACCTGAGGAAAAAATACTCTGTAGTCTGTTTGGGGTATAAACGTATGTATGCAAACACTCCCAGGAAAAAATCCTAAATTTTCTAGACTTTGTTGCGTTTTTGAGAGCCATACATATATCCTCCCATTGTTTATTTCTGAATTGCATTATCTAATGTCTCTTCCCAATCTTTTCTGATCTCTTCTGATTGATTCCTATAGTTATTGTGCAATGTTTTATATGCCCTACAAATTATCCTTTTTCAACAGTAGCTTCTTTTCTAGATTCATTTAAAAACTCAATCAGTGCAGTTCTGTCATGTAGGATTCCCCTGTCCCTTTTTATCTATATTCTGATATCAATCCCTGACAGGGAAGGCAGTCTTTAGCCTACAATCCAAATGTCTTCTTGGCCTCCACAGTCTATTACCTTTCCTTCTCTAGTTATTTATTCCCAGAAACTTGGTTCCTTTGCCAGCTTCCTCCAATCTCATTTCTACATTCCTGTGTTGGCTTACTTCTTAGTATGTTTTCTGCTACTTTATGAATATAATATTCTGTTTGACTGTTATTCTCCTTAAGGATCTGTGTCCAAAATCCCATTCTTTCTTTAGTTCTTGAATTAATCCCTGCTTCTTCATCATCCCTTTCCATTTTGGATTGTAGCTTTCTGCTTGTATTGTGTGTAAGAGCCTTAACTTTGTACATCTTGACATACCCTTCAAATCAGGTAATCCTAAACCTCCTTGTTCTGTCGGGAAGCTCAACTTATCCCACTTGACTCTTGCCCTCTTCCCCTCACAAATAAAATCCTTCAACTCTATTAATTTCTGTCCAGAACTACTACTTTTTATAAAAATGTCTGACCAAGTTAATCTAAAATTCTTAATGGAAAACTGTTTTGCTTATTGCTCTGACATCTACAAACTGAGTTTCAGAGCTGCAAGCACTCATGACCTGACCTGATTTTCCACAGGGTTAAAGTTAATCATCTTTTAAATCTCCCCATGTTCTTTCCAGACAATAAGAATGAGGGAGAAAGGATACTTCATACCTTGAATGTGCAGTTGAGGTGGTACCTTGACAAAACAAACCCTTTAGGAAGGCCAAAAGCCTTTTTATTTCCTTCACAGTTGCAAACAATGGTCAACTTGTCTAAAAGCAAACCATTGCAGTTTGATTATCCCCTGGTATTGTTTTTTGTTACACCCACAATTGCAAGGTTAATCCTGGCAAGGTATAGGCACATTCCAGCAAGGCGTTTTCCTCTTCACTGGTGTATTGGAAAGGAGTGGACTGTAAAAGTATTCTAAAAGCAGCAGCTTGATCTTCTGTCCATACTTTTATGAAGGACTGCAAGCTAGATGCCTTTTCTAAATCCAGAGCAGGCTTCCAGAGGACCGTTCTTAAGGGTCTCCTCAACCTTATCCTTTCTCCTTCCAGTTTGGAAATCTACCCATATACCAGTAGGACAGTGTGTTTGTTGAACATCTAACACTTCTGCGGTTCTGCTTGACAGGTGCAGGAAAATAATTTCTTGGGTGGTGAAAGCCAGGGTACTTTTTTGGCTAGGCTTGTATAGGCCCTAGGGCCAATAGCCTAGTACCCACCTATGAACACTGGCATAAGTTCTACTTACCTTTAACAGTAGATGTTCGTACACCACACTGCATTGCTGGCAGTATCTTCCCACCATCCCCCTTTTTTTGGTTTGTTGTTGGAGTTGCAAATGAGTTTTGCTCAAGAGCCTTTTTGAAGTGTGTATGCATGCATGCATTTTTGTGGAAGTGGGTGTTTTTTGGTTTGGAACAGTAGGTGTATGCAAAGCTTGTGTTTTCATCTGCTCTTCATGCTGGACCCTAGAAAACTGAAAGGATCCTGTCTTTTAAGTCTGTGGGGAAGTCCTAGTCCTGGTAGGTGATTGATCTTTCACACCCACAGACAGGCAGTGAGAGTAGCTCTGAGCTTTAATAGGCTGCCACATGGTGAATAACAGGGCCGTACTACCCATATACCAGTAAGGCAGTTTGTTCTATGCTGTCACTGTCTGGTAGCTTGTAGGCTATTCTGTTGTACCTTGTTCACCTGTTTGACTGGTCATTCTGTCATTAAGTGGCATACTTTCACCATTTTGATACAAAACAATTTTGTAGAGAATAGAGCTGTGGCCCAGCAGTAACTTGCCAAGCAGCCTACCTACTCTTGCCGAATACTTCTTACTGGGACTTGAACTGCATGATTGACAGACATAGGCATATCCTATTTATGCTGGCTTGTTTGGCATGTCTGTAGAGAAATTTCTGAGAAGTCTTTCTTCTTTGTGGCCATTACTTTGACTGCAGGCCTCAATGAATCCTATGTGGCCTTTCATAAATATTAGAGGTCCATTAGGACAATTCTTCCAAAAGTAGCTTCAGAATTTTCCTTAAATCTGTCCACTCGGCTTCCAATTTTCTTTCTGATAACAGAAGCAAGGATGAAAGGGTCTTTTAAAACTGACATATGCCATCCTCTTGGATATGCCAGTAAAGAATATATGACTTCAGGGAGTTGGATCATTTATTTGTATCTCTTGTTCTAGGTATGGAGGGTGTAGCTATAGTTAGGCAAACTATTTCTAAATGGATTTTTCTAACATTGTTTGCTATCAAATGGCCAACTGCCCTTAGGTAAATACTGTTGATGATCACTCCACCAAATGTGTGGCTACTTTCAGTGCCTGTTTCAAGAGCATGTCCTTTGCAGCTGTTTATGCCACTTTTACTTTATCATTCACAGTGTTACCCGTTATTATTGCTTGGGTCATGAATTCAGGAGTCAGGTCACCTTTATCCTCTCAGTGCTTTGACTGTAACTTTTGAGTGTTTGATTTGTTGGTTCTTCTGGCTTCTGCTTTCCAGGGAGATTTATATTTTTAGTGTGTTGCATTCTTCCTCATAGTTAACAATCGCAGACGGCCTTCAGCATCATATATAAGTTGGGTGCTCTGTCTATATTACTTGATCGGCATGAGGGCCATCTGCATTTTTTCTGTCCATTGCTGTCCTGACCGTCACAGCCTTTCCTTTCCAGCTGCCCTGTAGACTTGCTTGTTCCCTAGGGTGAGAACCTTTCAGCACATTTGCTCCCCTAGAGGATGAGAATCAAGCAAGTTTTGAATATAGTGCCATCATCCATTTTCTGGAGATTGTGTTTTTTACTGTAGACCCTTGTCCCCTGTGCATGCGCATAAACATACAGGTGTTGGAGTACAGTGAGCATTTGTGAGTTACCTTCATGTTGCTGTACATAGTGTGTATTTAGTTGGCCATACCTGTTGAGACAGGATCCCCTCCCTGAAGATTCCCTGATCTCCATAAGGGATTCTAACAGAGAGTACCCAAACATGAGGAAAGCAAAGCAGAATAAGTCACATCATTCCTCTGTCCTCCACCATGCTTCAGCATGTTCCTCAGCTGCTAATTAAACTCTGGTCACCTGGGTTATAGTCAGGACTTCATCCCTGACTGCCACCTGTAGTAGGTGTTTATTACTCTAATTTCTTCCTGTTATGTTTGCATGCCTTTTCCATAGCATGGTGTAGATGGTCTTTTCTTTAATTTGGGCAAGTATATCATTCTGTAGTCTTGATTATTTCATTCTTTCAGGTGTGTTCATTCATTACATGGAGGGGGGCACACTGGGGAGAAAAGAGACTTGGATATGCATTTCATGCCTGGCACAAAACTGAGTGATGCTGGGAGACTTTCTAGAGATTCAAGAACTATGCTGAGCTGGTAGTACCAAAATATGTAATCAAAATTAACCTACTGCAGACGGCTTTTTCATCTTGCAGCAAATATACTGAACACTTTTTTGCTTCTAGAACTTTGTTTCCTAAATGTGTTTCAGAATCTAGTTAGTCACAGACCCAAATGTTGAATTTGGAGCTGAAGAGTGATGCATTTCAAACTGGGTGACCAGAAACAAAGTGTGGTCAGAATGACTCCTTCCCTGCTTGTCAAACGGTAAGACTTAGTAGTTACAAAAAATATATAACTATGCTTATGAAGCATCTGTTCCAACCAGGAAGACAAATTCGTAAATAAAACCAGGCAGCTCGTCAATGAAAAATGCCTTCCAAAGGACTAAATGAAGCAATAAAGTGTATAGATAACTACACAATAAGTGAGGTAATCCAAAGCAACAATGCCTGCATAAAATCCACGATTCTCACCAGAAAATAAAAGTAAAGTTTATTAATCTTGGCGCTTTCATCCCAAACAAGTAAAAAGAAACTTCATCAGAGGTAATTAACACAGTTATACCACTTCCTTAAATAATCAAAGCAATTAAAACAATTAATAGGTAATCAGAAAATTGAAGTGAAACATCGACTACAAAATGCACCATCAAATACTATAAATGCTATAAAACTTGACCTGTTTTAAGGTTATTAGACAAACAACCTAAAACATCAGGATCAAATAAAATAAAATTAACTCAATAATCTTAAAATGTACAAAGCGATTTCAGCTTTAAAATAGATGCTACAGAACACATATTGTTAAAGCCAAAAGGACCTGAAGCATGTAATTTGATCTTCCGTAGTAGTTCTCTGACTTCGAGTAGTTTTCCACGGACACCCCCCCCCCCCCCCCCAGGATTCTACATAGCAATATCTAACCCAAAAAATCTAAAACTATGCCTTTCATGGAAAAGAATGTGTTTGCATAATGCATTAGTGAATATATGCTTCTTGATTGCACAAGAATGTTCATATATACGCGCCTTAAACGTTCTTTCCATTTTGCCTATACAAAACATTGAGCAAACCTGACACATAACTCTGTAAATAACACCCTTTGAATAGCAGTTAACATAAACCCATGATTAACAACACCTTTGTTAGCTCCATTCCCTTCATAAATGAAGGAACATTGCGGACATCTTCCACATTTAAATGTACCTACGTTGACACGATTGTGCATAAAGTTACCAGATGCTGTGTCAGGTGTACCCCTCAGATGTTCCATATAATTTTTAAGACACCAGTCTTTAGAGTACACAGAGGTTGGGCCTGTACCAAGTGCTTCCTTATTGATCCATCCCATATCAAAAAGTTCCCCGTTTTTCCTAAAGACAACGGAGACAGCATCAGTGTTGCACTTGAATGTTAGTACTAGGCTGCTGCTCTACCTACTTTTATAACGGGTCTGGTCAAAACCCTCTTGTGTACCTAACAGTGAAAGGAAGGTACCTTCTTATCTTTTTTGATGGACCACATCAAAAATATTAGAAAGGAAATCCATAGGGTAACCCCGTCTAATAAACATGGATCTCAGTTTGTCACTTCCTAAGTTAAACAGATCTGTAGCAGAAATCATTTGACATAGCCTGACTAACTGTCCCTTAACTAGGGCTTTCTTTTGGTGATGAGGATGGCAACTATTTTAATGCAACTAAGTGTTGGAATAAGTAGATTTACTATAAATATTAAAATACATTTCATATTGTCGATCTTTGATAATGTGTACATCTAGATAATTTAATAAACTTATTGAAAAGCTAATCACAAATTTAAGAAAATCAGTCATGTTGTTAATATATGAAAAAAGCTCCATTAAATGCTCATCAGTATCATGCCAAACGATAACCAAGTCATCGAGGCATCTGCCATACAGACCAAGAATGTCAGAATTTAGACTGAAAACGGAAAATGTGCTCCCACTGTGCCATGACGATACTGGTGCACAAGTAGCCTACATCACGACACCTGTCTTCTGTTTGTAAATAATGCCTTCAAAATAAAGTTATCATCTAGAATTAATTCCCTGAAGGTACATAACACATTGACTAGTTTAGTGTCCAACATTTTAAGATTAATACAAAAATTGTGAAACCATGCTAGACCTAGATCATAAGGAATTACAGAAAAAAAAAGTTAGTTGACGTGCTTTATCACTAAAATTATTTCTTCAGAATAAAATTCCTGTCTCATGCTATTTGAAAATTACCACAAATCTTTTTAGATATGTTTTTCTTGGTCAAGTACTTTCTTTATCTTAACATACACAATTTTTTGCTGTACTACAGGTTTTATATCCCTTAGTGTCAACTGTAGGTCAAAGTGGGGGAGGTCAGTCAGGTTTTTGTGACTTTTAGGAATACCAAAGATACCTGGTATTCTAGGAGAGAAAACATTCACAAATAATCATGTGGAGAAATCTGTTCCTGCATCAGTAAATCATAAAGAATAAAATCTATTTTCTTGTAGGCCAAATGAAGCTGGTGTCTAGAAGCTTCTTCATACTGATCTGTCAATAGTAGGGTTTTCATTCATAAATTGTAATCTAAACTATTCATAACAACCAGTCCACCCCATTCATCTTGTTTCATTAATCGGATATTCTTATATGTACAAAATGTTTTTAAGACGTCCATTTCTTTTTTAGAAAAATTATATTTAATAGAGCTATTTGTGTTGGATACGACTGTATAAATGTCATATTCATAAAGCTTCTCGAAAAGAGAAATAGTTGGGTATAAGGGGGATGATAAATGATAGGTATGTGTAAATCCATGTGTGCATCTGAGTGCAGTTCATTAGAAAATAATACCAACAAATTCAGTTTCCTGGTGTAGTGTACAGTTTAAGATCCAGGATTGTTCTCGTCAAGTCAACATTCCTAGTGCAAACAAAAGTTAAACATTTCTCAAATAGTGACACATGGTCAGGAAATATATCTTGGGCACTAAAATTATGAATCTTAAAATCGCCAAAATTATTAGTGATACTCGGAGGATTATTGCCACTGTCCAGGAGTTCTTATTCATTTGCCTCCCCTTTTGTGATACAATGACCTCCCACTCTGATTTGTCCAGTGCTCTTGATCCAGAGGGTGGTTATTCTTCTCCTCTCTCTGATTGAGAAGCCTCTCGGATCTTCTCACAACTGGGGTGGGGGGGGGGGCTAAAGGGTCTGTAAAGCAATCAGTGGAAAATTAATGATGTCCAACCAACTCAAGTCCCTCCCTGTGGGAGTCATGATTAGCACTTGTGGGTGGTCTAGGGTAGGCTACATTGTTCTTATAAGCACCCTTGTCCCTCACTACCTTCTTTTGTTTTCTAGTCTTAATAGTAGTAAACACTTTATCAGTATTAACAAAAAAGTTCTCATAATCAGGTTTATGAAAATAAAATAAGTCCTCCTTAATATTAGAGTCCAACTGATTCATTTCTTCTTCTTCAAGTTTGTCCATACACTTTTGGTTAAATTTCAAGAAACCTTGATTAG